>NC_057806.1:330423335-330436618 GCF_018294505.1 Triticum aestivum | reverse complement strand
AACAGGACCCCGTGGTGTTGCCTCTGGATGAACAGGACCCCGATCGATCGAGCCGGTTGGGGCTGGATGAACATGACCCCGTTGAGGGCTGGATGAACAGGACCACCCCGTGGAGGGCAGGATGAACAGTAGATGGTGGAGGGCAGGATGAACAGTAGCCCGTGGAGGGGTGGTTGAACAGGAGCCCGTGGAGAGGGCTGGTTGAACAGTATCCGGTGGAGTAGCGCGCGGTGGAGGCTGGATGAACAGGAGCCCGTGGATGAACAGTCACAGGTGGAGGCTGGAGGATGTCGACGGTGGATGAACAGTAGCTCGTGGAGGCCGGAGGGGGTCGACGATAGAGATGAACAATATCCCGTGGAGTCCCATTTTGCGGTACGCCACACCCCTCCCGATGAACAGGACCCTCGTTTCGATTGTAGCGCTCCAACACAAGTCCGTTTCGTCCGTTTTGCGGTACGCCACACCCCTCCCGATCAACAGGACCCCCGTTTCGATCGTAGGAGGTTCGTTTCCTTCGTTTTGCGGTACACCAGACCCCTCCCGATGAACAGGATCCCGTTTCGAACGTGGTCGGTCGAACACAAGGTCGTTTCCTCCGTTTTGTGGTACGCCAAGCCTCGTTTCCATCGCCTGTTCCGTCCAAGCCCTCCCGATGAACACGACCACGCATTCTGTTCCGACCCAGCCGGTTGGCTCCCACGCGTTCCGTTGCCTCCCCATGAACACAACACATTCCGTTGCCTCCCCATGAACACGACGCATTCTGTTGCCTCCCCATGAACACGACGCATTCCGTTGCCTCCCCATGAACACGACGACGACGATATTTCTCCATTCCGACCCAGCCATGTACACGAGCCCTGGCCGTACGTATGCGCGAGTAGGCGTTCGAGACCCTGCCCGTATGTACACATACGTGGCCGTATTTTCTTTCTTGCACCCTGGCCGTTGTACGTACGTGTACATGCTACGTGCGCGCCTCTACTACGACACGTGCGCGCCTCTACTACGACACGTGCGCACCTCTACATCGACCAGTATGTACGTACACGTTCGCGACCAGAATGACAACGCTATGTACGCTTCGACCAGGTGGGTCCCGACTGTCAGGCACTTCCTTGCGTGCGAAGATGTAGCTGGTGGGTCCCAGTAGTCAGGGGCAAACGTTTTTTCACGAAATACGGTGGCCCGTCCGGTGGGTCCCCACTGTCAGGTGGAGGAATAATTATTTTGCGCGTAATAAGGAGGCACTTCCTTGCTGCGGTCGTGGACCCAGCTGTCAGCGTCTCCACGCACAGTACTCTTCCGATGGAAGTCGGTCGTTGACTACATTGACCACGCCGCGCTGAGAGCACCACGGCGGTGGATGACGGCGAGGCCTAGGAAGGGGACGACGCGGAGGCGGGGAAGACGCGGAAGTGGAAGCCCGCGCGGAGAGGAGTACAAGGGTTCACTGGTTCGGCTGCGGTGTGAGGCTGCCATCGCCGCAGGGCCTGGCCAGCGGTGGGAATAGTAGGGGGCGGTGAGGCCTCCGCGGTAGCACAGACGGCCACGGGAGGCAGGAGCATGCGGCACGACCGGCGCTGCTTTGGGCGGCTGGAGCAAGAATACCAGAGGTTGAAGAAGCACTACGGCCGTTGGATGGACATCGTACGGTCACCGGTGCTAGAATCGTTCATATTGACTAAGTTGACAAAGCCCTTTGTCCCCGTCAACTTAGTAGGCCCACAAGTCAGCCTCCCGCCAAGGTGGGTCCCAACTAGCCGGGGGAGTATTCATTTTTTGTGCGTAATAAGGAGGCGCTTCCGGTGGGTCCGAGCTGACAGCGGGGGGAACATTTTTTTCGCGAAATACGGTGGCCCGTCCGGTGGGTCCCAGCAGTTAGGGGGAAACAATTTTTTCGCAAAATACTGGTGGCCCGTCCGGTGGGTCCCCGATGTCAGGTGGAGGAATAATTATTTTCCATGTAATAAGGAGGCACTTCCTTGTGGCTGCCGTGGACCCAGCTACCAGCCTCTCCACGTACAGTACTCTTCCGATGGAAGTCGGTCGTTGACAATATTGAGCACGCCGCGCCGAGAGCACCACGGCGGTGGACGACGGCGAGGCATAGGAAGGGGACGACGTGGAGCCGGGGAAGACGCGGCAGTGGATGCCCATGCGGAGAGGAGTACGAGCGTTCACCGGTTCGGCTGCGGTGTGAGGCTGCCGTCGCCGCAGAATAATAGGGGGTGTGGGTGAGTAGAGGGATGCCCTGGCCAGCGGTGGGAGTAGTAGGGGGCGCTGAGGCCTGCGCGGCAGCACAGCCGGCCGCGGGAGCCGGGAGTAGGCGGTCCCGCCGGCGCTGCTTTGGCGGCTGGAGCAAGAAGATCAGAGATTGAAGAAACACGACGGCTGTTGGATTGACATCCAACGGTTACGTCTGCTAGAATCGTTTGTTGATGTATATAATAACTAAAAAAAATCTTGCATACGCGTCCACTAAACAGGCCCACAAGTTAGACCACTCCCTCTTTTTTTAATAATTTATATATAGCTCATGGCAACTTCTTATGCAATTTATTGCAGTCGTTTTTTGGTTGGCCAGGGCCAATTTCGCATATTTCTGTGGGTTCCAAACTATTTTTAATACCGAAATGTCTAGCCAAATTTAAAGTACTTTGAAGATATATTTAAATTAGGTTAATGCCCAGTGAAATAGGAATCTGAAAATGTAATAAAATTTAGAAATTATAAATTAATTGCCAATTTGTCATCTGTTTTTATATTTACAACCCATTCCATATTACTTTCAAGATTTGCAGGCGTCTTGAAAGAGTTGCAGCCCATCAGGACATAGAAAAATAAGTAGGCCTGGATTGGGTATTCTTCAGAAAAAATAAACTGGGCTCATTTTCACAAAGAAAAATAGCTAGGCTGGTCACATGGTGAACATAAAATATAAGCCTGGTCTAGACGGGCCACAGCCCAGTTCAAACCCTGCTCCGTCTCAACAATACCAAACAAAAAAAATACTGCTCGAGTAGCTACGTCCCAGGTGTCAGCCAATCTTGTGCTGTTCTCTTGTCTATTGACTATATACGCTCACAATGTCGTGGGTCCTAGATGTCAGGAAAACACTAGGAGGGAGCATTTTATTTTTCCATACGCTGACATGGTGGGCCCCTACTGTCATCCTCTCCACGTACTTCTGCTGATTCCTATTGTTTGTTGACCATGTTGACAACGCGAGAGGGCGGCTCCGCGGCGAGCGCACCAAAGCGCGCGGAGGACGTCGGTGTTAACGATTTAGGAGACGGTGGGGCGGCGATGCGTGCGCTGAGGCGCAGCCATCCATGGGAGACGGAAGCAGGTGGCCCCGCCGGCGCTGGTTTGGTTTTGGCGGCTGGAGGAAGATAGGACTGAAGAAACACGACAGACTGTAAAAGCAACAGGAGTACTTAACAACCTTAACTGAAACCAGCAGGGGCACTTAACAACCAAAGCTTAAAGCAGTATGAGTACTTATACAGGTTCAACCGTACAAAGCACGCCTCGAATAGTGCTACTTTGCCTAAAGTTAACCAAGGGTGAGGCCGCCAAGCCCCAGGACAAGGCCCAGGCGCCACCCCGCGCATCCACAACCTTCTGAAAGCGGCTTCATCTTGCAACATGGTCAATAAACAGGATATTCGCTTTAGAGCCATGGAAAAGCATGAACATAATCTTCTGTCCTATTCTCCAAGATGGACGGGCCTTCATTATTTGAGACCACCCATGAATAAGTATCTTTTCACCTCCAAGGGGAATTGAGTAGCTCGACATAAACATCATGTTGTGACCAAGCGCAAGTCTGACCCGACCATGGTCAGGCATCTGTATAGGAACAATAGAACTCGGCAGTTCTTGTTTCAAGAAGATCACAGCTGTAAAACTATGTATAAGCAATAGTTTATGAACAACATATATAACAGAAAACAGCTCGTACCATAAGTTTCTCGACACAGTTGGACCTGTTCAACGAGTGCAGCAGTGGCACACATATCCCACGTGGCCTTCCATCGTTGAAACGCCCCACAAGGACCTCAAGACGATCAATAAAGTGTAGGAACTTGTGGATGTCGATCCAGTCAACTTCAGTGCCATTAGTAACAGCCGAGTTATTACAGAGTAACAAACGAGCAGACTGCTTAACTCTGAAAAAACCTACACGTGCCACCAATTATAAGAAAATATTAGTTAGAAGTAGCATCTTCGTGAGAGATTCGTTGCTACTTCTAAAGTTAAATTGTGATTAGTTAGACATAATATGTGGATTAAGAAGTAATCGAGGCAACAAGCAAGAACCAGATACAAAACTAACATGGATGAACAATTGGAACGACGTCGGGGTGGAAGATCGCAGTGAAGATGAGACCAGGTTCTGCTATTTCCATCAACATTAGTGCACCAACTTTCAGTCCGTAACACTTGAGAAAGTTTATCCAAGTTCGGCCATAAAAAAAGCAGCGATCTTCTTGGTTCATGAACCCAACTCGGAACTTATATCCATGGCTTGTCTTCATTGTGACCATTAAACTAGTGTATTTAGTTATGGCAAGGCCGAGCATCTTGAGTACATGTGTTCTGGCAGAGCAAATAATACACTGCAGGAAAAATAATATGAGAACACAGCATGTTCAAAAAAACCCCACCCTCCCGGATAGAAAAGAGGATTCTAGGAACATACTGTGCGCATTTCAAAATGTTGTGTTAGGATGAGAAGGAACAAGTGTGGCGTCTCGCCGAGGGTGCAGAAACCTGTAGGGTACTCGCACTTTGGGCACTGCAAATGAAACACACTAGATTCAGTAGGAAGAAAAATGCATCAACGGCGGTGGCTGCCATCCTAGGATTACCTGCGACCAAGGGACTTGGGTTTATCGGGGATGGATGAAGAATTAGTACCTGGTTCTCCATGAGAAAACCCTATGCAATCGCCGAGAGGGGGTTTTCTCTGAACAAGCAGATGAGGGAGAACGGGATTCAGGCCCAGTGAAATATTGCCGCTTCGTCCGTCCAGCTTACTGCTAAAGCTGGAAAGGGGGGTTGTGATTTGACGGCTCATTGGGCATTACTGCGGCGCTACGATCGGGGTGTGTCTACCGTGAAGTTGTGCACTCTAATTTGTGCATATGGCACGTCGACCCCGTTGTCGGTTGCCCCACATATCAGCGAAAGGAAGTAGAAAGACAAGAGTAACTAGTTACACATAAATATATTTTTTGACAGAGAAATACTCCCTCTGTAAAGAAATATACAAATCTTTTATATCACAGGCTCACCTTGCCGAGAAATATACTCCCTCTGCAACGCACGGGCATTATGGGGGTTCAGCTGAGAATATAATACTCAGATTTTTTTGAGGGATAAAAGCTGCTTTATTGAAGATTAATAGTCATAGGTATACAAATAATTTCGGGGGTTCCTGTGAGCCAAAGATGGCGTCCACAGGGCAAAGAAGTAGCAGCTTTTGCGAGCACATGCGCTTCAACATTACACTCGCATTTTTCATGTATGATCTCCATGGTTTGGAACATATTCTTCTTCATCTTGATCTCGTCCATAATAACTTTGCTGGGCCCCAAGTATGCCTCTCCGATATGCTTAACCGTTGCTGAACAATCGGTGCTAATCTAAACTTCTTGCGGGTTTAAGTCAAGAGCCAGAGATAGCCCCTCGCAACATGCCATTGCCTCTAGGATCTCTGGATCAGTAACACTTTCGCACACCAGTGCCGATGCTCCAAGGAAGAAGCATGTATGATCCTGGCTCACAACTGCCAGGGCTCCCCTTTCACCATTGCGAGATAACGCAGCATCAACATTCATCTTCGCCCAACCCATAGCAGGACGAGGACGCCACTTTTGCACTGAGCTAGTGCTTCTCGAAACCAGGTTCTGGACTTTGGGTTGCAGGCCGACCCTGCATGTTTGGGGGCCCATGTGTTCTACCTCAGCGCTTTTCATATTGCAAGCGATCGGTATGGCGCTGGTTTTAGATGTTGTCGCAAGGCGAATACACAAAATTGAATAAAGCACGACAGCTGTTGGAATGAACGAATGACATTTCCTAACCAGCAATCAGAGTTGCAATTCTATCAACGATATACCATGTGATAAATAATACTATCGTACTACTTATACACACAGGACACTTGTTTCACCATGCCAGATTATTACATCAAAATCTCTCGGAGGATAGATTAGTTAGGCAGTTGCGTGCTGCTACTAAAGAATTTCAAAGTTGATTTGGACCAGCTCTCCTTGCCGAGAAAGTTCGATTTTGACATCATCCCCGACCGCAAGATATGATTTAGATTTGAACCTTGACCATCCTTTAGCATCAATCATCATGCGACCATCCTTTGTACTTACGATATATTGAGCAGGTTCATTCACACCATGGCTGTGCATGGTAAGAGAAACTTGGTCACGGTCGCCCGGTTTGTTGAACGACTCCCTCGTTGCTCTAATTCTTTGTTTGCAAACAAGAAGGCACACCCAAATAGTTAGATCAACACAGTGAATCATGTGAAACAACATGGAAAGAAAAAAGAACGAAGCACTTGGGCGGCTAATGCTTACCAAGCAGGTGGACATGTCGGTTTTTTGTAAGGACTTTGGTATATGAAGTGCGAACTGCAGCCCAGTCTGTTGCCGGTGCAACTGCATGGGCCAGAGCAGATGCAAGTGGAAGTGTTGGTGCAGGTGCCGAAGCCGCCGCTGCTGCCGGAGATGGTGCTCCTTGTAGAGATGGTGCCGGTGTCGGAGCAGGTGCCGGTGTCGATGCCCGATCCTCCGGTAGATCAGACTAATCCGCTGACGCGGTCGGTGCCCAATCCTGAGCTGGATTAGACTGAGCTGCTGTCGTTGTTAGTGCTAGAGCAACTGTCGGTGCTCGATCTGTGCGAGACAGCGGCGATCGTGTCTGGTCTGCTATGATCAGCTTTCTAACTTGACTAGGATCCGTGACCGTGACCCCGTTTTTTTCTTCATTTCTTTTAAACGCGAGAAGGACTAATTATGGCTTTTTTGTTAAACCAAACTACAGTTCATCATAGGGATTCAGCTTGTACTCAGACAACACAGTGATCCAATTTTTTCCAGTAATATAAGTGAGGGACAGTGCCTTCGTTACTGACACGGCATAAGAAGTGAAACCTGCAAAAATAGCCATCGTAGAGCAAACCAAACGGTTTATTCTATGATGAATGTCACATGGCAAAACCTGCATCATAAAATTGCAGGAAAAGAAAGAAAACATGACATTAAATCAATAAGATTTAGACAGTAAATCAATAAGATTTACTTGATGTGACACGAGTGAATCCTTACCAGGAAATCACTATGTTGAAGTACTAAACAGAAGATTGATCGTCCAACTACGCTTGGCATGCAGGGGCCCCGCCTACTCCCACAAGCAGGACAGTCCAAAGGTCGTGACAAATCGTATGGACCGAACATCCATGGGGCTGGAAATCCTAGTGGGTGCAATAAACCCTGCAATGCATACAGATATTGGAGTGTAACCATAATTGATAGACCGTCCTCACAAAAAATATGATATGGATACATCAAAATATACAGACTAAATTGAGTGGATAGACATTAACATAGACCATTCTCAGGACTGACCACACACCAAAAGCGGCAGTACTAATAAACAATACAGGGTTCACAAACACAAATCAAGTACTGAACAATAGTACTTACTACAGACAAGCAAAGTTGCACTAACTAAACTCTGCAGACTATTTTTTGCGACCGACCTATGGGATGAACCCCGCATAACTGACTAGGCCATGGACTTCGTGTGAGATGTCTCCATGCACCATCACCATCTTGTCAACCTTGGAGAACCTAACAGAGTGGTATTTTCACTCATAAACATGATGATGAAGACATGTCGCATCAGATTTGTTGGGAAGCTTTACAAGAACCACACCCTTCGTAATCGAAGGCACAGCCAGGAAATTGTTGTGGTCAAGTACAGCCTCGAGAACACGCCTGACAACAATGCTACAGGAAAACACTAGTTCAGGACACGTGGCGACAAGGACATAGCAGCTGGATAGTTCAGCAGTAGAACTCATCATCAGGTCTTCCAGTTCACATAGCATGACTTTGAGAACTTCATCTCCACCGCGGACCTGGTTCTAATTCAAACAGAAACCATATTTTATTACTACCTCTGTTCAGAAATATAAGATGCTTTTCGATATTATACTCCATATATGACTACATTTACGCACAGAAACGAGTGAACAAAGACACTAGAACATGTCTTCAAAGGCATGAGAGCAGAGGGATTACATGCAATATCCATAACACAAGTTACTGAGACAAATATACCCTCTTAAAAGGTAGCATTGATGTTCATAAAGTACTCCCTCCGTCCCAAAATTCTTGTCTTAGATTTGTCTAGATACGGATGTATCAAGTCACATTTTAGTATTAGATACATCTGTATCTAGACAAATCTAAGACAAGAAATTTGGGACAGAGGGAGTAGTTGAAAGTAATCTATAAGAAATCAGTGTTAACCTCTCGCATGTTTTGGTCAAAAGAGGAATTTAGAACCGTCATTTGGCACACAAAAATCACATGCAAGATCACCTAGAAAGTTGTACTACTAGTACTAGTACTGCGTGTTAGATGAAAAAACACGATCAAGATCGAGAAAAAGATCGTCAAGAAGAGATATTACCTGGACTTGCTTAATGAGGGATCCCGGAGAACGGGGCTTGGACAGGGCGATGGCTTTGAGCTTGTCTGCGGTAGTCTCGGCGGGGTGCTTGCGCTTCTTCGTACCATGAGCCTCGACGGTTTTGGTCGGAGCCATAGACATCACTTCGGCCAGTGCTCCAACGTCCATCAAGAAACTGTCAAATAGAAATAAAAGAAAAGAAATCATGATCACAAACCCAAAAGAAGAAAAGAGAGGGAGTTATAGGATCAGTCTCGGGGTTGCAAGACTGGGCCTTGGCCAGAATCAACACCATTGATGCGCTCACCTTTCCTTCTTTGGGAGAGAAGAACAATGGCAGAAGCAGGTCGGGGTTTTCTTGAAGAAATGAGGAACAAGATGAGGTAGAAGCAAGGGTTGGGTAGAGAGGAAGCTGAGAGAGAAGAGTGAAATGATGGTTGCTTCATCCGTCCAACTTACTGCTGGAAAGGAGGGGGTTTTGTGATTTGACGGCTCATTGGGCATTACTGCGGTGCTTCGATCGGGGTAGTCTACCGTCACTCTACTACGGAGTAATTTAGTGCATGGCTGGTAGACCCCGATGCTGGTTGTCCCACACATCGGCGAAAGTGGGTAATTTAGTGCATGGCTGGAGGAGGATCCGCACGGTTGAGCGTGTCCACTGTTTTTCAGAAGAAAAAATGATTACAGCAAGCGTTTCCACTCTTACAACGGAGGAGTGCGACACACGGCAGCCACTTGAACATACACAGTGCTCCTACTACTAGGCATGTGCAGTGGTTCATACGTTAGTACTACACAATCTTGTTGCTAGTGTAGTAAGATATGACGATAACAAATGATGTTGTGCGCATGTCAACTACTCCTATATGTAACATAGTACCGCTTTTTCAACTGTCCGGTCGAGAATGGATGGTGACATCAATGTTAACAGAACTAGGTCCACAGTGCACGGAGAGTATGGTGCTACACTACTCCATGAAACATGAACCATGTGAAGCACAAATAGTGTTAGGCAGGGTGTATGAAGGGTGCACGGGATGGGAGCAAAAGTTCCCTTCTCGACCCACTTTTGGGTGTTTGGCAGAGTGCATGAAGGGTGCATGAGTCCACACTAGTAGGTTGACAAAAATACACGAAGAGGAAACAACTATATTGAGATGAGAATGCAACCAAACACACCCACACGCTTTGTGCTACAGTGACTGATCTGCACCATCTGAGTTTGATCCAATGGTCATGTTGCGCCGAGACATGGACATGCCCATGCAGAGGGCGCCTAAACACTACCGAAGTCCCTCTGCTTCTCGAGGCGCACGACGTTGGTGATGCAGGGTGCAACCGCCCGCAGAGCCCACTCCCGGTCGACGGAAGCCAGCTCGTCAAAGATGGTGTCCAATGGCACGAATGGATTCCGGTGACGGAGCCCTGAAATGATTCGCCTGGCAACGACGATGGCAGTCCGCAACCCCTCCTTGTCCAGCTCATCCCCCACCATCGCGTGGAGACGTCTCAGTTCCTTGGAGATATAGGTGAAGAAGGAGACCAGGTTGGGAAGCCGCAGCTTGTTGAAGTCGACCGGGTGGTCGAACGGGTTTAGCCCGACGGCCAGCATTGTTGCATTGGCACGACGGTAGGCATCGCGCAGCCGCAACACATGTGTGGCAACTTGGTTCACTAAGTGGTTGAGGTGATTCTAGACCTCATCACGATCGGCCCGCTCGCGCTCCAGCCGGCTCCCCTGACGGCCTATCGTATCTCCCGCTTTCTGCAGCAACGTCGCCGACGCCTTGAGCATCTTTGTGGTGGACGCCTGCCGCTTTTGAAGCTTCGTGAACTCCCGCACATAACGGAGGAGCATGGCACTCCTCTCCTCCTTGAGCTCACAGAGCTCCACGTCCTTGGCCCTGAGCTCCGCATCCTTGGCATGGAGCTCTTGTGTCAGGAGCCTCACCTCAGACTCCGTGATCTGCTGCGCCGCCATGGCACCAGGTAGAAGAAATGGGGAGAGGAAGCAAAGGGGGCGAAACGGCTGAAAGGCAATGCAATCTACGGGAAGGCGGAGGGAGCGGGGAATATTTTGGTTTTCACCATGGTAAAACACCAGTCGACGACTTCTCACATCAGGGAGTAGTGGGTACAGGCGGAGTCATCATGACTAATTGCTGCCGCGCCTGCTCCCGTCAATCAAAAAATTAAAAATCCTGTCGCACCTGCTCCCATCAATCAAAAAATTAAAAATCCTGCCGCACCCAAACACCAGAGCAATGCCGCGGTGGATATTTAAATTTACCTGCCGGCAAGTAGATAAAAAAGGGGTGAAAAAACAAATGTGGCGGCGGCCTAGCTCATCGGTTGAACTAGCCCAACTAGCTAGCCACTGTGCTTCACTGATGTACTCGGCGAGAAAGGTGATCTTTCGTGATTTGATGACTCATTTACTTGCTTCGGCGCTACGACCGAGGAGGACCCAGAAAACACGTGGTAGGGCATCCCACGTCAGGAAGAATATATGCATGCACCACCCGGGAGGACCCCGAAACCGCGCGGTAGGGTGTGCCACGTGTCGGCATGGAGGAAAAATGTGCGTGTCAAAATATACTATATTAGACGTAGTACCTATGGTTCGGCCTCATGACCCAGCTAGTCGGTTGAAAACACCCCACTAGCCACACAACTTCATCATGCAAACATGGCACGGAGGATAGATGTGGTTAGATCCGTCTTGACCAGCCATAACATCTCTTGTTCTAGGCGATTCTTCTATTTTCCAAGTTTTTTTAGTTGTAATAACACCACGGCAAGCTAGCGCCGCTCTTCGTGTGTACCCATGCAAAGGTTAGACGATGGAGAGAAGAGAGATTGAGATCGCAGACCTGGGACCCACTAGTAAGTGAGATAACGGTCATGCACGTGTTGACGAGGCACTCCCTCTACTCTACTCAACGCAAGTACTGTATAAAATCAAGTTATGGGACAAAGCCAACAACCGTTCGTTTTTTCAGGCTATCGACTTATGCTTTGTAGTCCAGGTTGCCAGTTCGAATCTCGTCTTTCAGATTTGTTAGTTTTAGGTCCAAATTTGATTAATGACAAGTGGGACCCCCGTGTGTTGTTCCGATATTTCAGTGTAGGATGGTTTTTTTGAACAAACACTTTGCGCCGTTAGACAAGTAACGACACGAGTTACACGTTTTTTGCAAGTTTACGAACAAAAATGACAGTGGCATAGAATATCACATCCACCCTGCAACTTAGATACTATGGTGATACGAGTTTTTACACCGTTGGAAGTGAGATCCAATGGCTTGGGAGTTGTCTTTGTAATTATGCGCAATTTCCAAACTCTCCAAAGGTTTTTTTGCAAATAAAACATTCAGGCCTCGTGTGTGCCACTGCATCTTTGATCCAATGGCTCCCCGGTGCTCATATTAGGTGCTCCCCGTAGCTTAATTACCCACTATGGTGTTTGGAGTAGTTGTGGGCCGAATGCTACGAAAATATAATCTATACCGACCGGAATAAATGCCTACACAAATTAATCCAAGGTTGGAGTGCCCCTTGCAATGTAAATAGCTCCGGCTTTGCGAGGGATGGAGAGGTAATAGCTTCAACGCGTGGAAGATACGGTGTGAGAAAGCGAGGTCAATCGAGAGACATATAGATAGAGAGACAAAGTGAGTGTGGTCCGACATTCATTGAACAAATATATATGCTCTGGAGAGATATTGTCCGATTGAGCTTTTTGGCAAGGGTGAGGGCTGTAAGATAGAACTTGAGAGATGATCCAGTCACAGACGTGTAGATATATTTTGTGCGTGGGAGGAAGCAAGGTCAACCGATCACATAGGGTCGCCGTGCGATCGAAAGAGTGAGACGGGTTGGAGAGAGTGACCTAGATAGACGATGTGCGTGAGAGAGTATACAATGTGAATAGGTCGAATTGGGCTCATACATGGTGATATATCGTTTTTGTCTGAGAAAGAGCAAGGTCAATCGAGACATACGGAGAGAGAGAGATTGAGTGAGCGTGGTCCACCATGAGGTCGAAAGAGTGGTGGTGGCTTGGATGGACTGACCTAGATAGACAATCTGTGTGAGAGAGTATAGAGTGTGTCGATCGAGGCCCGAACAGGGAGATATATCATTTGTGTGTGAAAGAAAACGAGTTTAAACGAGACTCAGATAAAGAGAGCGAGATTGAGAGAGTGTGGCCCGCCGTGCGGAAGAAAGAGTGAGACAGTCTTGAGGGAGTGACCTAGATATACAACGTGCGTGCATGCGTATGCACGAGAGGTTGGGGGGCTAGATAGGCAATGCATGTATTTAGCGCGAGAGGGTGAGAGGGAGAGGGGAGAGAGAGAGAGAGAGAGCTCGGCATGGGGTGCAATGGCGGGTGTGTGAGGTAAATACATTTGGTAACAGAGTGGAAAAAGGGGTTGTGTAGTTGAGAGACTTAGAGATCGAAACATGGAGAGAAAGAATGAACGTGTGTTGGAAACCGATAGCTTCCTAAGGTGGTTACGAGAGGAAGATTGACCGATACAGGAAGT